>NC_081345.1:38316641-38350729 GCF_029784015.1 Lycium ferocissimum | reverse complement strand
CGGTTAATGTCGGCCAGAAATGGAAAAAGTCTTCGTTTTGGGTTAGACCCATTTGGATTTTAATGGGATTGTCCCGGGATTGTGTTTTTTATATCTTTTTTTTTCTAAACCCCGGGATATCTAGGGACAACTAATGAAATAAATGACCTAAGTCAATTCCTAATTAAAAACCTAAGATTTATTTAATAAAATCTATATTTTTAATTTTATTTGAATTATTTCTCCCAACTTTACGAGATGCATGCAAAAAATTTAGTATTTCTTAAATTCAATTGACGGTAGTAATTTATTTAATTTTTCATCTTAGGTAAGACTTTATTAATTTCAACTTGTTATAAATTTCTTTCAACATATGTAATTGAAAGCGAAATTATTAATATTCTCTAATAAGAAATGTAGATATGCAATATTCTTACCAATTATCCGAGATTTGGCATGAGTCGATTATAGACTTATAGTTGTGCAATCGATGTCCTTGGTAGAAAATGAGGTTTGATAAAAAATATCAGAAAATTACGCCCAATAGTTTTAAAAATAGGTGGCCTTGGACTTTTGATGTCGTTTTTTCATGGGCAAGCGTTCTAGATCAAAGTCAAAACTTGTTTAACTTAAAAAAAATTATGGTCAATCACCTCCAAAGCCATCCTAGTAAATCATCTATTAAAATACTGATATTCTCCTGAAGGAATTAGGCGTAAATGTGTTACAAGTCCAACGTCCAAACATAAAGCAGTTGAATAGATTTTACCATGTGCTAATTCGATTCAATCAAAACCTTTTTGAATGGGGGGTCATTTGCACTTTTGTCCCTATTTTGTGCTGGTCTTTAATTTTTGTCCTTCAAATGAACCGGTCTTTAATTTCTGTCCTTCCAATTTCTGTCTGAACTTGAATTGACGGACGCCATTGATAGTTGTGTTCTAACTGAAGGGAATCCTTGTGTTTGGTTGATATAACAGAATATTAGCAAAAACTAATTTATAGTGTTGAAGAACGAACGAACAAATATTATATAAACGAAGAACAAATGAAGATTTGATCAACTTCACCATGTATTATTGCACCTTCAAGATCAAATTTTTCATAATACCCGCACCAAATTCAAAGCTAATAGGAATAACTTATAGTTAGCAACAAAATTAACCCTTATTTAAATATTTGTGATTGAGAATATTATGACCCTATCGTGCCAACCACTCTTTATGATAAAATTGAAAATTTTCATAAAGAAAGTTATCAGTGCTCTTAAAGATGGAGAAAATTTTGGGGAAGTTTTCTTAGTTATTTCATTTCATTTCAACTGCACAAAAATGTACATCATTTCTCTATTTATTTATGTTTCAGATTTCTAGAATCTGAAGAAATTACTGCTACCTCCACGGATATGTGAACAATTGAAAAGACTAAGCTAATTCAATTATTCATACTAACTGACTAAACCAGCTTAACAAAATAATTAGATTTCATTACTTTTTTTACACTAATTACAAGGCCTTCCGGAAATTACACCTATCAAGTGCAACTTTCCACTAGGGACGACTCAATAAAATTTTCTTTCCACGTTTTTAAATATTTATCTTCATTTTTATTTTATTTTTACATTAAAATTTTGCTTAATAATTTAAAAGTTTGAACTAAACTATGCAAATCTTCAAATTTGTTAATGAAATTTTGGACAACAAGAATTAAGGTAGTGCATTGAAACATATGGCTACCATTTTATCAAATTGAAATAGCTCTTACCATTATAAATAAATATTACTAATAGAATTTTTGGTGTGTTGAATGCATAAACTAGCCATCTAACATTATTTGCTTAAATTATAAACTAGAAATGCAAGTGTGCGAAAGGTAAGTTTTGTCCTATTAATCCTGCCCTCAGTTTCCTCTTTATTTCACTAGCAAGTTTCATTTCTAGTGAAGTGTTAAGTAGTACATTTTTATTGTTGACCTTTTCTTGATGGGTTCGGTTTGGGTCCAATAGTAGAGCTGCTATAGTTTTCATCTGCAAAAAACAGAGAATGCAAGACGAACGCATGTAAGCAACTTTAACATTAAATACTAGTAGAAAATTTAAATGTTACTTGTTAATTTGGCTCTTTCACTTAAACATTATCATTTAAGATGACAATTTGTATCACGCTAATGTATGTGAAGCTTTGAGGGGCACTTAAATTTAAGGGCCTATCTTGAGCGCTTGAGTGCCCCAAGTTACTTTTCAGAAGAAATTTTGGTCGCAAGAACTCGCGTCTCGCTTTATGGATATTGTAGCAATGGTGCCCCAAATCCATTACGCTTACCTTAGGGCGAGTATGTATTGAAAGTGACCAAAGAACCTGGCTTGAGCTTTGACAATGAGCTTACAATGCACAGAGACTTTCTATATAGATCTGTCCTCAAACTAGAAGGGCATGACAAACTGAGTCATGATGGAGAGGTAATTATATTCTTGGTTTTCCTGCGAAAAAAGAGGGGATCTATTGGAAAATATCCAAACATTGAATTGGCCAACAACACTGAAGTTGTTACGGGAAATCACATATGTCTTGCGTCTAGTGGACACCAATTTACTGGTTCTTTGCAATTTGAAACCAGGCGATATTCTAATTGATGATGGTTGTGCGCTCGTGTGCCATTTTTGCTCAGCTCAAGAGGTTTTTAAGCCAGTGTTACATAGGTTTGGCCGGTCGAATTGTGATGAGTACGTTGATCATACTGCAAAAGAGGCATGTCCAATCTTTGATAATTAGCTATCAAATGACGCTTTTTCAAATTATCAACAACCCAAGTATAGCCAACGAATCTCTCGTACCTATTGTTAAAAGAAAATTAGATGTTGGTGAAAATATTATCAGAGAAAGTTGAAGAATAGTGGATCTGGCCAAATTGAACCCAAAATAATCAAGTTAGGTTTAGATTGCGTTCGAATGTCGAGCGCATGAGCATCTGCATATGTATATAAATGAAACAAACAACACATAAAATCAAAAATCCAATTCATTTGGCAAACATACAGTCATAATACACGTATGTATATAAATGCACATACAATTGTATTAAGCTTTTGCAGTACGTAAACCAAATACATTCAAATGCATTTATATAACTACATATAACTACGAAATGAAAATTGTAGCTACGAAATGTAATTAACTTAGATAGCAGTTATTAATCATAAATACCTCTTGGAGTTAGTTATGCCATATAAAATTTCTAAAATTAATATTGATAAAAAGAGGAAATTCCATAAGAAAGGGGTTTAGGCCCACAATGATTTGTCCTGCCTCAATAAATAGGTCTTTTCCTCTATGCGATGGATGTCATCCTTGCAATTCAACATATTTTTAACTCTTGCTGTTCTCTTTCGTCAATTTCAAGCATTTACAGCTTCTATTTAAATGCATACATATTAAGGCCGAGCAAGTTAAGCCAGGATAATTGATCAGGTTCAAACAAACAATTTTGCTTATCTGGACACCTGTGAATGGCCACATAAATGATGGTCCCAAAGCAAAGAAAATACTAAATCAAAGTCGTCTCATCGACGTAGAGAATAATTGATTGAGCAATAATTAATTAAGATTGGAAATGGAAAAATGGAAGTTTAGTCATGTATCTGATGAAGTCACCTGACCATGGCTAACAGGAAAGGAGATTAATTAACAACTAAAAGTGATGAATTCTGAATAATAATACATATATCATTAGGTAAGTGAGACCAATGATAACATGATCCCGTAGATCCTGCAACATACAATATCCTAATGCTTCGCTTACAGCCAAATTTATCAATATAATATTTGTTAGAATGAATGATTCAAGCCAGTGCAAATTTTTTTAGGTAGAAAGAATTTATTACAAACTACAAGCCATGAATGTTTCTTCATTGTCATATTCCAAATTAAACGTTGATTTTTTCAACACTTACAAGTTACGATTATGCTGTCGTTATTTTTGGTGCACTTATTTCTCATTTTATTTACATATTAAAGAGGGGCATGTTAACTCGGCTAAGCTTTTCAGGGTAAATTAGACCTGATTCGTTTGATTCAACACAGAGGAAAAATAGTTTAGTGCAGTGGACTAAGGAAGAGGGGGTCTAGCACAAGGAAGAGGGGGTCTAGCACATCCTTTGTGTCACAGAAATTTATTTTCATAATTAATTTAAAATAAAATGAAAAAACTGCATGATTGTCCCATCAATCAATAGTTGAAAAATAATATCTAACCTTCACTTAGGGGCTAGGGCTTGCTTTTTCTTATTTTCATAATTTATTGAGTGAAAAATAAAATGACAAAAACTTATCAATAGGCCAGATTGTCACGTCAATCAATAATTGAAAAATACTATTTCTATTTCATACTACTACTTTTTCTTCTTCTTTTCTCCGAGAAGGTTCATACTAAACTAGTATTGCCGCCGCCCCAATTTACATGGCAGTATTTAGTTGAGCATAAAATTTAAGAAAAAATATTTAAAATTTATGATCCAAAACGAATCATAATACATTTGTGATTATAAACTATAAGAGTAAAAATGAAAAGTTTTTGTTAAGATATTTTAAATAAGGTAGTACAAAACAAAAAGTATGTCATAAATTGCGATGATTACTTTGAAACTTTTGTTTTCCTTAATAATAAAAATTACCAATTTGATCTTACTAATAACTTTTTTATTTTACATGAAACGAGGGGTTGAGGATTAGCTCACTTGATAAATTTCCAGTGTGTACCGTTAAAGTGGAAAGGTCAACCAACCTTCCTCTCCCCCATCCTTGGTGTAATTACAAAAAGAAAAACATCCAATTTAGTACTACTAAAATAGTATAGCAATAAATAAACATTCATAATGTGGGTCAACTAAAAGACACTACTATAAAATATTTGTTCTATGTCTTCCTTCATTATCTTGCATCTAATTTTCTATTATACCATATCATCTACCAGTTGCGTCACAATCATAATTGAAAAATGACAAAATTAACAGCCTAAAAGATATTCTCCTTTAAAATAATTGGTGGATTTGTGCCAAACTATATTCTCTTGAAAAGTACATTTCACCTCAAATAAAGAATCAATCATCTCATCGAGGTGCTAATGACACGGATATCTCTGTGGGCATTTTGACCCGATCCGACCAAAATTTAGACTCTAAATACAACTTCGATATCTTACCGGCCACGCGGCGCATATCTGGCCTATCATCAGGCTCCACGTGTAAACAATCCAACGCCAATCTAATTACCTTCTTTGCCACGTCAACCGGAAACGAATCACTCAACCTCCGGTCCACCCAATTCCTCAACCGCATGTCCACGTCATCGCCACCGCAATCAACTACTTGCCTCGCCGTCTCTATAACCGATATTTTACTGTAGTTTCCAGTTGCCTTGTCGTACTTAAACCTCACAGGCTCTTCACCGGAAAATAATTCCAATAAAACAACTCCAAATGCGTACACATCGGATTTCTGCGTCACTACTCCGGTCAGCTGAAACTCCGGCGACATGTAACCTCTCACACCTGTTGGGATTGTAAAAATCAGGACGGTTTGGCCAAAAAGCTCTCTAAACGACTACATCTATTGTGGGAAGATTGTCCAAAATTGTTTCAATAGCCAAATACGAAAGAGAATTAATATTTTACTTTTTAGAAAAATTAAAAGCAATCAAAAAGTAAAATTGTAAGAAAATCAGGATAAAAACCCTAACAATACCTTCAAACTCGCGAGGTTTACTCGCCGATGGCTCATCGCCGATCTCACCGCCATTTGTCACGGCCTTGCTCTTGGTTACACTGCAAAGCTCTGCCGCTCCGAAATGGCAAATTTTTGCGTTAAAAGAAGGCTCAGTAACAATGATTCCACTGCTCTTTACATATTTATGAACTGGACTTATCTCCAAACCGGTAGTATTGTGTATATAATCAAGGCCTTGAGCTACATCAGCAGCGATTTGCATTCGAGACATCCAAGTGGAGAGAATCGTATAGCTAGGGTTTCTAGGGTTTCGGAGACATAGAGAAAGGTTAGAACCGATAACGAAATCGTATACTAAGTAAATGTGATCACCGGAAATTGAAGCGCCGAGGAGTTTAATTATACTTTTATAATGACTTCTACAAATAACTGATAATTTGGCTCTTAATTCAGATTTCTCCATTGATTTGTGGATTCTTCGTTGGAAGATAATTACATCTTTGCCATGGAGCGTACATCGCCATGATTGAGAGGATGACGTGGAGGAGTAGCGTTTCGCAAGGAAGTTGTTAGTGGCTGCACGAATATCGGAGAAATTGTATACTTGAGGATTATCAGGTAATGAGGATCGAAAAATGGAAAGAGATGCTTGGCTGGAAACTGATGTGGTTGCTACGGAGGTGTCGAGGCGGTATTCGGAGCCTGACCCGAAACCTGAATTGGATGTGTAACTGACCCGGTTGCTGCTGTTTGATGGGCCGGGCTGAGAAATTGGGGATTTTGGTGGTTGTGTAGAAGATGTTGAAGATTGAGATTGTGCTGGTCTAGAGGATCTTTTTGGGTTTGTTGAAACGGGTTGTGCAGCATTAACTGCCATTTTCTTTTTACACATAAAGATTGGGATGAAAAATGAGGATTTTTTCAGAATTTGATTACCGTTTATCTACTGAAAAATCATATGAGTCGGGAAAAAAGAATCAGGAAATCAGTCAAAGAACCTGGTTCCAGTCGGGAAAAAAGAATCAGGAAATCAATCAAAGAACCTGATTCGTATGACATTCAGGTATGCATCTTCTTTCCAGTAGTTAGTTACTTTAAGTTTTGTCTATACTGCCATGTTCTTCGAACCAGGTTTCTAAAACAGTGGAACTTTACGAGACATACATAGTTAAAGAGAGAAGGTTTTGAATTGAATGATGTGATGAACTGAGATTTGAATGGACTGGGTAGAAAGGAAAAGGAGAAGTATGAAAACTGAGTCAAAGAATTCGTGATGAATGATGAAAGGGGAAAGGTGGAGAAATTAAATATTCATTAGTCGAATTAAACTAAGGTAGGCGTGAGTGGCGGCTGTTAATAAATTAGGAAGTGTGGGGTATAGCAAATGCTTCGAGGTTAGCAGTTTGGGTTTGCATCCTGGAAAAGGGCAAGGACTTGTAATAAAGGCTGATGTTGAAAATGACAGGAGTCTACCTACTAGGAAAAGACCTTTTATTAGTTGACCGCTTCTGGTTTTGCTTCGTGTTTGTCATTAGTATACAGTACTCCTCTTCCTTTAAACCTTGGTAAGATAATATTATTCTCATTAAAAATATGTGATTCTTTTTAAACAGACTAATAATAAAATAGTACTATTACGTAAAATGAAATACAAAGAATAACTTAAATGAACAAAAGTCCAAATTTATGTCGAGCAAAGAATATATCAGAAGATGCATTTGCAACTGTTGAGTCCCACATCCGCTCACTGGGATAGGAAGATCTCTTTCAATGATTTTGATTGATCCTCACTTAATGAGTTATTTCTTCCATCCCAAAATACTTGTCACGTTTAGCTTATTGAAAGTCAAACTATATAAACTTTGACTAACATTTTAAGATATTTTTTTTTCATCATATTGATATTAGAAAAATTGCAACTTATACTACTTTACGTATAGTTTTTGAATATCTAAATTTTGATTTGAAAATATTGAATCAATATAGTTCCGTAAATTAGTCAATAAACGTGGCAAGTATTTTGGGACGAAGGGAATATAATTTTTAATGTTGAGTTAAGCTTAAGGTTTAGAGTATTTCTTTAACATACAATAGTTGGGTCTTTCTAGACTGGTCATTTTAGGAGGAAATACTGTAGCTGCATATTTAATTTGTTTCCGGAAAATATAATATCTTCTCCACCCATTCTGTTAATATGGCCACCAGTTGACGTTGATGAAGTTAATAGCAGAAACTGGGGACAGAATCCTTGTAAGGTGGGTGCCCATACGGAGGGACGTTAATGTCATGTCTAATTTCTTTGAACTGTTTGATGAATCAAGTCTTACTTTTTGCATCATAGACCAACAAGACAATCCATAGTTTAGTTTGAACTTTTTTAAACTTCGTAGTTTGTTGTAGTAGTTTTTTTTTTTATGCAATTATTACATGTAAGATATTGTCTTTAAATAAACTTCATTGGCATTTGAAAAATCTCTCGAATTGATCAAGATGACAATGGTAAATAAAGTAGCACTTGTTTTTTATTAGTTGACATGGCGTAATTGAGGAAGTCTTTTACTTGAGTCTAAGTTTTGAAAGTTTTTGGAACTGATCAACACGCCTACCTTTAATTTGTTACGCCCAAAGAATTTTCTGGCATTTGCATTGCTTTATCTTTATGCACAAATGGTGGCTCTTCCGTTGACTTTGAACTCTAATGGATGTAAAGAACAATCCGCAAAAAAGAAAAAGAAAAAAGATCCAATATGCAATACTTTGACCACAAAAAAGTCAACATGTGAGTCTTTTAGTTTGATGTTATTATCAAAGTGCATAACAGTGGCATTTAGTTCGTATTTTGTCAAAGATTTCATGTTAAAAATTCAATCCCTACAATATACTCACAACACAGTTAAATGCTATGACAAACAATGTCAAAAATGTCATTAAATGATAAGAAAAGGAGGGCAATGAAATCATAGGCATACATAAGAGAAAATTTATAGTCTTTTGACATAAAAATTAACTCAAGATTTTTCCTTGACGCAACAGGTAAAGTGCCTAATTTCTTAACCTGAGTGTTAGTATCTCCATTACGTGCAGTTGCAATTAAATACTGATAAAGTAATAAAAATCATAGTTATTTGTTGTCATTAATTGAATTTTTCATTGGTTTGAGTGTAGATACCATCGTCTGATGTCTTATTTTTATCGAAAAGAACGCATCCTTAAAACAACTGAAATTAGGATATTAATTTAATAGAATAAAGAATGGGAAGTTTGTTTATTTTTATCATTCTTTCAGAACTAAAAGAATGAAATATAAGCGCTCAGTAATATCAACACCTAACTACTTTTATTGGTGCTTCATTAGTGATGTATGAGCGGAGAATCTCGCGATAGTTATAAATCAAACTAACTTTTTGACATTTCGTCGAATCTGTATTCCATGTGATTGCAGTGGGAAAAAGGTTGACGTTCTTCCCTTTAACCTTTTTTACCATAGAAAATAACAACAAAAAGTGGTTATTCCATCAACTACTTCTATAACCCACTTCATAATGTGTTTCTTTCTCCCTATTATACTGTCTTCTAGTAATTATTATGAGTAAAATAAAGAAAGTGAAAAAAAGAGGATGGGAAAAGTGATGTTATTTGTGCATCAACAACCTCCTCAACGTTGTTGTGACAGTGGATGCACTTTTGGCCTAATGATATTAGTATAAAACTCGGTGACTAAGAAATTCACCTAGTCAAAAAGGAAATCAGTTAACTCTTAGGGAAAAAAAAAAAAAGGAACTTCCAAACCCCACGAATGGCCTGAATTTGTGGATAACATAGTGTCACAGTATTCATAGATCAGTGGCGGTAATAATAAAATGAAAGGTCTTCTGAATTGATTTGACCATGTAAAACGTATAGGTACGGCAATATAAAAATATAATATCCTAAAGAAACACAAGGTATACCTAAAATCATATGAATGAAGATCGTCGGAAAGGACTTAAAGTCAACTTTGGTGTAATAATTTAAAGTTGGATGACCATTCATAAAATAAACACTTTCCTATTTGTTCAATTAAACTCGCTAATTCTTATTGCTTTCACAAGCACTCAAGTTAAACCTAATGAGTGTGGAAGATTGGCAATTATTTCCTTTTGGCTCCAGAAATAGCTGCCATTACAAGCAATATATTTTTCTAAAACAATGACCATACCATGCTATTGAGGTCATTTGGGGCGGGGGGGGGGGGGAGGTTACAAAATGTGCTGTCCATAACTACACTAGTTACTAATTTTTGTGCAACATCCCCAACTCTTGCATTATTGTTTTGCAGCATAGCTACAGTATTTCCAGAATTCACATTAATATTTGGTACCTTTGTCCCTCCAATTTCTGAGCATTAGTTGCACAATGATCTCCTTGTCAACTTTCAAAGGATATGGAAGAAAAGTTGAGTACAGTAGTCAAGACAGCATTATGCCATTTCTCTTGAAGGATCATAGCTAATTACAAGATTCTGGAAGCAAGGTAACCCCACTTCCAAAGAAACTAAACTTATATAGCTCATATGTACATTTACACAAAAATTGTTGACTTGCAGTTGCCACCACAAACATATTTACTGTTTTTACATTGTGGTGAGAAGACAGTCGTATACATAGTTCTTGTACAATGGTTTTTGATTAGGGACCCAACATTATGTCAATTAAGTCTGCAAACCAGCATTCTTCCATGATTGTGCTAGAATGCCAATCAATGAAGTATGAGAACAGAGAAGACCTATTTTTTCTGGAACATCACCAAACAGAAGAATGCTACACAGCGGCTGAGAATGCCCACAAGGATGAGGTATAGCAAGCAATAATACCAGTCATTAAGATCATAGTTCCTTGACTTTAGTAAACCACATCTTGAGATCAGCCACACACCAGAGTACCTGCAACCAAAATAAATAAAAAAAGAGCAGGAACTTTACGCTTGAACAACTTCTTTAACATTGTTCAGATTTGGCTTTAAGAACATTTTTAGTGCCAAAGACCAGAAGCATTTGACTAATGTCTGATGGTTAATGACAAGCTGATCATAAACAATAGAGGAGTAAGCCATTTTGACACATTAGATACAAAGAGGGAAAGGATGTACCATACCTTCTAGCTGTTGCAAGCAAAAATGCTTCCAAAGCCCACTTAGGATAGCAATAATCTCCTATTTTTGCCATAAGTGGGTCGCCATCCTGGTTTGCAACGAGAGTCAAAACAACTGGTAGCAACACCGACCACTGACAGACAAAATTAGTTTGTTAAGTATAGAATCACAGTAAAGATTTCATATTATATCACCATTTAAGTCCAAAACACCCACCAGTTGGGCTGGACCAGGTTCAAAGTAGATGGCCAAAGCATAAGCTATTCCCGTGACGCAGTATGTGAGACAAAGCAAGATAATGTAATTATCCCAAATAGTGGATCTTGGATTATTGAAGAAATAGAACATTGATAGATAAACTGCAGGCTTTACAATTGTGCTGAAATGGTCAAGTGTATCCTTGGCCATAAAGTAAGCCAAGCTGCTCATGCCGGATGCACTCTCTCTCCAGTAGTATACTTTATCTAGAGCAAATGACCTCAATGCTGCAATCTTGCCAAGGAGAGCTGGAAGTAAGGAATAAACATTATGTTAGATCAGAACAAGGTTTTAGCACATATGAAAAAGGCTAATTTCAGGATTTCCAGTTAAAATCTTTTCACAAAGGAAGGAACTAACATACACAATTTACTTTTAAAAGTTTCATGTTAAAAGTTTCATGGTTTTCTACCATGTAGACAAGACATACTTTTAGAGCAACAGATACCATGCTTAATCATTAATCCAAGTTTTTAATCTAAACTTGCGACTTTAGAATTCATGGAACTTTAGCACTTATATCAGTTTGCGTTGTATCTTCCCTTTTTGAGATTCAGGATATTGTGTCTCTGTTAGTAATAATGATGTGAATAGTAATGAAGTTCAAACAAACAGCAAGCTAGGAACTACTTTATTCAACTAGAAAAGAGTTGGCCAGCTTGATATGATAATTTACACACTATGCTAATCACCAAGCGCAGCATATATTGTATTTGAAAAAACCCTTTAAAATTATTAAGAGAGAAATGGAGTTATTTGTGATGAGTTAGAGATAAACTGCTACGAGGAATCATGATCTGTGTTCTGCAAATTTCTCAAGCAGAACTCAAATTTTTTTGAACCTTATAAAACTTGTAAACTTCCTTTTTAGCATTTCTCTCTCAAGAAGTGTGGAGTAAAAGTTAACTGTCTTAGACTTCAAGTTAAATGTCATTTTACTAATTGTACATGCTGAATTAAAATAAGAAAAGTGTATATCTGGTGTCTCGAAGTTTTAACTTACAAACTGCAATGACTGTGTAAAGGTAACCCTGTGCCCCAAAGCTTTCATCACTCACTTTAGCAAGTGTTCCTAAACAGATCCCAGCAAGTAATAGTATAAGATAATCGACAGATTGTATCCTCGCTTCCCGCAGTCGCTGCTTGCCGAGTCTGACATTGCAGTACTAAATTGTTAGTAGATGCCATTCATCGAATGTCACAGATTAACTTGAAATATTCATAGAGCAAAGAACATACTGTGCACATATTTTCCTCATAAACTCTGACTTAAATACCTTATAATATTTATAAAACTGCTTGTCAGGCTCTTGGACATGTTAGCTACTACATAAATATATATAGTCTATGGAAAAGCACACTGGACAAATTCAAAATATTCTAGCACAGGAATTGAAGAACAAAATAAATGACTTAGCTTGCTAGCATATATCTTCATAAATAAATAAAAATTGTAGTATTGGAAATGAAGGGAGCGAGTCATACCTTCCAAGGAAATACCTATATTGGAGTAGGACACCAGGTGTTTTCCGGTTCGACAAGTCATGTGATGACAAAAGTCTATGCTGTATATGGTCCTTCTTCTGTTCAACATTGGATTTGACATCCGACCATAACTCTCCTGCGAAAGATTGATCAGGACCAATAGCTGCAGAACTTCCTCCGTGAGCTGAATTATCACCAGCCGAGGAAGCTGCTGATCCCGAAGAACCTAGCATGTCTGGTGGTACTGCGTAACCATTATGAAGCATCCATCTAAGAGGAAGATCTTTATAGCTTACTCCTATACTTGTTGGAAGTTTATAAATTCCCTCTAAAATATCAATGAAGTGATCTGGAGGATTAACACGATCTGGGACATTGATTCCAAGTCCTGAAAAGTACTCTTCAACTTTTGATACTGGTCCATGGTACGCTGTAAGGCCACCCTTGGCTAGAAGTATAAAATCGTCGAACATCCTAAACAAAGTATAGCTGAAACAAGATATTTTCTGTCATTTAGTGTGAGGAGAATACAACTTTGGCTAACACGTTTATAATTAGATACAGAGCAGGACTATTAATCTAATAAATCAAGGACGGCGATCAGCAATTAACAAACAACTATCTGTTACGAAATCTAGCAAAATATAACTTATTCTATTACTTCTACAAACAAAAAGTGACAAAGATTTCATATACTATTAGGCTTAGTATTACCTTTGTAGTTTCCTGTCCTTCGATTCCTTGTTACTATTTGCTATCTCTGGTACTTCGATTATCATATTAGTTTGCTGCATTTACTGTTACTTTTCTTCATAGTGCTTATCTATACTATTTTGCCATGGCTTCTTAATTTACTTCAATCCTTGTCCAAATTTTTTGTCATGCTTTCTCCTGAGCCGAGGGTCTTTCGGAAACAGCCTCCCTACCTTCCAAGGTGGGGGTAAGGTCTGCGTATACTCTACCCTCCCCAGACCCCACTTGTGGGACTACACTGGGTATGTTGTTGTTGTATTTTATATGTGAATGTGAAATCAAGGAATGACTTTGTGAGAAAATATAGCTATAGATACGTTATTCTCTTACTTCTAGCCTCTCTCGAAACAGAATTAATAAAGAAGTACTATAAGATGAGACCCAAAAGTCAGAATGTTGTTCCAGAATATAGGAACGGAGAGCAAAATTCCTTTTGGTATGACTGCTGGAAACCTCTTCACTACCATGCTTCTGGTTTCCAGAGCAAGTATTTCGGTTGTTATATCGGAAGACATTCCAATATATAGTACAATCAGCATTTTGATTGGAAGACCAAAGAGAAGAAACTATGATTGCAAACATTACCTTGGTTGATGAAGCACCATGCATATATTCACTCCTTCAAGAGCTTCACGACGAAGTGCCCTAAGCAATAACTGAGATGAAGTGCTATCCAGACCGGAAGTTGGTTCATCTAAAATTAACAAAGAAGGTTCTATAACCATTTCGAGCCCAACATTTACTCGCTTTCTCTGACCCCCAGAAATGCCTCGCTTCTCCACTGTCCCCACAAGAGAATCTCTCACCTGTTGCAATCCCAGGGACTCTATGACTCTTTCAACAACTAAAACCTTTTCTGGTTTTGCCAAATCAGCAGCCAATCTGGAAGAACGATTCGACATTGACGAGCAGATAAGAATAATGTGAAGCTAGTAGTGGCAAACTAGAAATATAACTGCAATAAACAGAAACAAGAAGCAAGACTAACTCTTTTCCAGATAATAAAAACAGGCACTTAGTTCTTTTGGTTCCTAATTTTTTTTCAAATACCGTGAAGTGCATAGATTTCAGACCCTCAAAATGAGTACTTTAAAAAATCCATTGCAAAACATGGAGTTAAGAAGCATCTGAGAGTTGCTTCTAACATAACCATATATATCATGCAGCAATTCAATAATTAGGACAAAGAAAGCATTACTTTTGGAAACACCAAATTACTGGACTCTATAACCTCTGAAATAGAAGACTCGTGGTATGAAGGAACATGCAAAAAGACAGAATTGAAATTTGGTAACTTGCAAACATATTTTTCAGAACATGCGGACAACAAAATAAAACTTTTGCGGAGAAGTCAAAGATTCACTATTCGACTTGAAATCGACGACTACTTCAAGTTCAGGAAATATGGCAACTTGGAAGATATTGAGTCAGAAATAACTAAGCTTTAGGTACAATAGTAACAAAGCTATTGTGGCATACCTGCACCGAGCACTAAACCAAAGATTCTCCTCCACTGTCAAATTTCCATGCACTATATCATCTTGAGGAACAAAGCCAATAACTTTCTTGTATGACTGAATAGAGTCAGACTTTCCATTTATGAGAATGGAACCAGTTGTAGTACACCCTGCTGCAGCTTTTCCAGTCAATGCAGATAGAAATGTTGTCTTTCCAGCACCAGACGGGCCCATAACAGCAGAAACACGGCCAGGTGATAATGTCCCTGTTACACACCTCAATAGATGCTTGTTTTTCCCCTTCAAAGTTAGTGTCAAATCTTTAAAGTGAATCTCAATAGGAGGCCTGGGCCTTATCTCAAACTCGCTTGCCATGTTGACTACTCCAGAAAAGGTCATGTCTTTGTTCTGCTCCTGCAGAGCTTTTTCTTTCTCGATTTGCCCATATGCATATCTAAAAATTTGAGTCCTTGAATGTAATTGTTTACCCTTGTCCTTTTTAAACTTTTTATCCCCAGTTTCAATGTTGGAAGCTTCACTATCAGGGTTCTCTTCAGATGCATTGATCATCTTCTTGAGGTTGTGTTGCTTCTTTGCTTTTGCCTGAGACATACCTGGGGGCAAGGGCAAGCCAGAATCTTTACCAGGTTTAAATTGATCACTATCCTTCTGCACGTCCTGCCTTGTTGACTTTCTACGGGAGAATGTCTTCGACAATTGAGACCCCATGCTAGCAAGGTTAGATTTCCAGTTGTTTTGTGCCTGAGCACTTTCCCTTGCACTTCTTGCACCGGCTTCTCTGGACTTGGCTTGTTTTCGTTCTCTACTGCTCAGAACTTGGTCAGAACAGTTGTATATAATGAGAAGTATAAGCATGATTGCACCCTATTGAAAATGAAAAAAACCTGTTCAGAATTTTTTTTATGTAAAATCTGAATCATACGTCTGTATAAATAACAAATATGTGTATCTTTGATAGTGGAAAAATGCTTGAACAGAAAACCATATATATTAGAAATCCAATATCTCTACAGAATGAAAAGGTATGCAAATCTGAGGATACAGCATTTTTTTTTTTCAGATAAAAGGAGAATCTGTTAGATAATTACTTAAGAGAACATTTTGAAGTTCCCTTAGGACAAAACCTCCAAATTACAGCTCCCAAATAGACATCCATTGCATAATACCAGGCCCAAACAACTCTATATTCCCATGGTTCAGTTGATGTAGTCTGAATGTCAGTATTATAATGAAATATGTACTGATTCTGTATCCATAGTTGATGACAAATCCTCTGATGAATCACCAAGAAACTAAAAGGTCACACATTGATTCTGTTGAAAGTCAAGGTATCAGAATATATCAAGGTAACAGTATAGAATATTCACTCAAATTATGTAATAGTTAGAAACCTCGGTATTTAGTAACTTTCCTTATTTTTTAACTTTCCCTAATTCATTTAGCCTAACTTACCATACTTCTTGTAGCCTAAACTCCTAAATAAGGAGTACTCTTGTATATAAATGTATAACCAATTCAATAGAAGTACTCTGTCTCTTTGCTCTAGCTTAAGATAGCATCATAACTTTTAGGATCTTGATAAAAATGCAAGTAGTTACGTGGTAGACAGCTTATGTCGCCTATCTGGACTATATTTTTCCTTCTTTTCATGATTTTATTGGTCTTCTCTATTTCTTGTAACTCTATTGGTGACACCACCTCTTCTGGGTCTCTTCTAATTTTATTATGATCATAGTTACAACATTGGTCTTCTTGGTCTCTTCTAATTCTGTTATGATTAGGAATATCAGAGTCTAGGTAATTTTCCTCACTTATTATTCATGTATTCCAAAATTATCTTATTTCTTGTAGCCTATATAGAAGGAGTCTCTTGTATATTGTCAACAACCAGTTCAATTGGAGTACCATCTTTTATTTCCTCTATTTTAACAGTTCCTTCAGATGTCTCAATTGGGAAATATTCCCAATAATTGAAGTTACTTGAATGGAAAGAATTCCAAAGAAAAAAAACTATTTTATCAGAAGCCTCTTGTTAGTTGTAACTTGTGAAGATGAAAATTTGAAGAGAAGCAACTACAAGATGTATTATCTTGGTACATGTTTCCTTGTTGTTTGTGTGGTTTTAGTGCTTCAATACTCCACTTTCATTGGGATAGAAGGATATCAAATTATCTCCAGTTGTATCTCCCCCCTTTCCTCCTGCTTATGAAGAGAAATGGTAAGCGAAACAAAAGTTGGATAGATGGATTATCTTGATCTTCCCTTCCCCTTTTCCCTCTTCTAAAAGGAAATGGTCAACCTGAGACGGAAGATACAATATCCTGTTCCCACTCCCCCCTCATCTCAAATGAATTGGTGAGCCGAAAGATATAAATCTCTCCTTGTGGTTTCTCTTTCTATCAGTTTCGCATGCACCCACTTCAAGCCTAACAAATAAAACATGCATAGACATGCAACACTAACCAACTAATATTTTCATAAGCACAACAATTAAATCCATAGTCATTGATAACTAAGAATGAGATGACGACTTACAAACAACATGATACCATAATAAGTGATATTTTGGTTTGCAGTCTGACGTTCACAAGTTGCAAATTTATAGCAGCCTGCGCGTGAATACATAACTGTTACACTTTTTTTTTTTTTTTTTCATTTGGCATGTTCAATTATCAAAATATCACATGCAAAAATTCTTACTTAATATACATCCATTTTGTCAACTGGAAATGCAGCAGCAAAAACAAGTGGTATTGTCTTGAAGTTAAAATAATATATGCTTCAAAACAAGAAGATATTCTAACCTCACGACAGCTAAAGGAGCTCTAATAAACCACCCTCTTAGGAGAAAGAATTCGAAGCAAGTTGTTGAAGTGTGCGAAGTAGATCAATTATTTTCACATCCTGACATGTCCTGGATCTTTCCAGCCATTATTATTATATCTTCAATTTATTTGATCTTATTGATATGGTAGACATCAGATTAAGGAACGACAATCATTGAGATGACAACATGCATAATTTGGATCTGAGATAAATACTTGGATACTCAGATCCAAATTAGGCATGTTGTCATCTCCCCAACAATATTGGTTCAACAAGCTGCACACTCCCCAACAATATTGTTACTTTTTTTTCTTCTGTATTTCAGAAATATATAGTGAACTGAGACAACAAATGGGAAGAGATTTGACAAGTGGTTTTCACCAGTTCTGTATGTCTAGAAACATCAAACTTGATTCATTTTCTGACGTTCATATATAATATAAGCAGCCACTATAAAAAGCAACTCAATACTGAAATAAAGCTGACTGTTATTCAAGAGAGAGACTTACTTGTTTGTTCTGTTGAACCAGCTCTGCAGTAATATCTGAAAAACGCATAAATTAGCTGTAGAATACATTATGTCATCGCTGCCTAAAGTTGCAAAGGAAAAAGGGAAAGCATACATGAGCTACTTTTTGGGGAGAAAAATAAATACCCTTTATTGCAAGGAATCTTCTGGACAGCAGTTGGACAGTAAAATCCTGCCGAACAAAAAAGTTCAGTAGCACTCATAAAATCAGCCCACATATCTGCTCCACCACAAGTATGATTGGCGTCTCCAGGAGGAAGTTGATAGCGGTAGCTGCATATTTTCAGGCAGGTAATATCAGGTCAAGAAAGTGAATGTGTGTTCGTATAGGTAAAAAGAATAATAATAATAATAATAATAATAATAATAATAAAAAACAACAACAACAACTACAGCAGGAAATATGAAACTTACGGATCACATATACCAGTGGTCGTGTTAAGCTTTGAAAGAGGGCAATAAGCACCCATCGGGCAGGCTTCGAGGGAAGAAAAGGAAAACCAAAAAAGACAAATCAACAAGAGGGGAAAAAAGAAGAATTATCAGAAAGTTATACTAAATGTCACAGCTTTTGATTAACTGTTAGAGCAAATTAATGCAGAAAGCAGCTCAAGACGAAAATTAAATATGTGTACATATTGGCTCATCTTTTAAGCAGTTATAGGTTGTGGTTTGCTATGATCAATTGCTTCGAGCTAAAAAATTGGAAAACCAAAACAAACAAACGAATAAAAAGGAAAAGAAAAAGAATAATCAGAAAGGTCTAACAAATATCATAGCTTGCTGTTGGACCTTAGAGACAGCAAATGAACGCAAGCAGCTCAAGGAAAAAAAAAATTGAATTTTTTGAGCTATTCCAAAATTTTGGTTGCTGATCAACTAATTTGAGATAAATAACTAGTCCAGATGACAAACAAGTTTTCAGTAACTGTAAGCTTGTTAGTCATTTTTAACTTCCAGAATCCAGATTCTTACGTATCATGCAGGTGAGACCATGAGGACAGAAGAAGCCTTCACAACAAGATTGACAATCTAGAGTTCTAGATGGAATCTCCTTATCATTTTCAAAGTCAATTTTCGTGTCATTTCCAGCACTACAAGCCCATCCTGGCTCACATCCAGAAATCCATGATGATAGATTACAGTTCTTGTTCGGTCTCAGGTAATTAGAACTCCTTGCTGCTCCACTTTCATCCGCCACTTCCAGTAAACTAGTAGAGTAGAACTTTATTTCTGCTACAGTACACAAGCGCTGCTGAACGCCCCCTATCAGGCCAACAAACACATTGTGAATATAAAGACTGAAAGACGAGAAGGGAGCTTAACAAAATGTCATTATCAACTCTATTGCATCGCAGAAATTGATAACTACTCACGAGAAAAGTGAATCAATTATTCAAATTACCAAAAAGAAAAGGCATATTATGTAGGGATAATTAACTTTTTGGCTGCTCAAAAGAATATTAGCATGCAAATGTATAGGTTTTGTATATTACGTACAAATATACATATTGTACACACAGAATGTACATATAACATACATAATCAGTGTATAGGTTTTGTATATTTGGCTAGCACCAGTAATTAATTTCGGCCAATGAGCAAAAATGAAAAAAGCCTTATTAAGTAATTGGTCAGAAACTGTAATCCTATATAGTAACATATTCTGCTAGATTTTAAAGGTAAACCAGATGGACCCTTATGAACTACACAAGCAGATTTCAAGCTCGACAAGATGAGTGTTTCGGAGAATTTTATCCAGCACCTCATACCTTTTGTCTGTTTAAGACACCCTTCCAAAAAACCTGAGTTATCGGAGAAATTGAAAGCAGCATCCCACTCTTTGTCTCTGTAACATAATCAAAAGTTATCAACTGACACCAAATGGTTACCCACTACTAAAAAATCTCTATTTTCCACTGAATTTCCAAAAAATGTTTAGTCGCTATTTCCCACTGAATGTCGGTGGGAAAAACCTAAATAGTAGTGTTTTCGCACGAAAAAATTAGGAAGTTTCCCAGCGTTTCAATGGGATTCTGTTTCCCACTATGCGTTTTCCCAGTGAGGTGGGAAAATCATGTTTTGTAGCACAAATTTCCCACTAAATGTCGGTGAGAAAAACCTCTATTTCTAGTAGTGACCCTCCATAGATTTGAATCATCAAAACAATCACAAAAAATGAAACAAATTTTACGAGAAGAAAAACAATTACATTCCCCTACACCACAAGATTATTTGCAGAATCTTTAAAAACTAACTTCATTATTGCTGCTGTCAGTCCAGAATATATGATAATTTCACCATATCGTACTCATTCGCGTATATTTAATAACAGAAGAGCAGAAGAATCTGCTCTTTATGACACTACATATGCATCACACCATTATTGTTTCTGCTACTATGATTAAAAAAGAACAATTTTTTTATTATTGACAAAAAGAAAGGGTGTCGGAATCAAATTGAGAATTCATATAGCCGACCACAACTAATTAACAGAGAATTTTAATGTACGATGATCCTATACAAGTTATGCATGTACAAAAAGTTACGTTCATTGAACCCCACTTTATAAATTATAAGTAAGGAGAGAACAAATATAATGACGTACACATTTTCGATGCAAAAATCCATTTGGCCTTTCAAATTTTTGGTCATAATGGTGGACAAATTTTTGATACGTGAAGCAAGAACACTCTTGACTAGTGTCATCCCCATTGAATTATTGCTAGTAGGTTGCTGCCCATAAGCAAAATTCGCCATAATAAGCAAAATTGCAAAGGATAAAAAGATGTGTATGAATACATTGTTGGGGTTCCCTTGTTTTAATCTGCACATTTTTCATTCATTAAAAGGATAATAATCAATTGAAAGAAATTGGAAAGTTCTCTTGGATTTTTGAAGAAGCAAAAAATTGGAAGAAAGTGAGAGTTTGGTATGATAAAATGGGAAGTGATTTTTTTTTTTGGGGAAAAAGAAATGGCGGGGAGGTGATATAGGAAAGGGAGAAACTGTATTTGAGTTCGAATTTTGCGGCTACCTGTCTTTTAAAATTGTGAATAATAAGAAGAAATAAAAACAAAAATATAAGATTTGTTTTATGAAATGGTAATGGTTTTTTTAATTTTCATTCCAATTGCTCGATGAATTTCACAAATAAAATATCTAAATAAAATAGTTATATAAGATTGAGTAATTTCTAATCTTTGCTTCCTAGGTCGTTTCCTTATCATTAAGTAGCTTTACAGAATACTTATAATCAAATTTCGTCTTCTAAAGTATAGTACTCCGTCCGGATAAAAAAGTATATACTTAGCCTTATTTTTTTGAATTAAAAAGAGTGTCCACTTATCAAAATCAAGATAACATTAACCTTATTTTTCAAATTTACCCCTATGAAGTGTTCTGTGATCAAATTCCTATATATATTTAATTAAGAGCGGTTTAGTCAAATTACTTATTTTAGTTTAGGAGTTAGTATTTTCTTAAGGGGTGTACAAATAGTTTTTTACTCGGAGGGAGTAATTGGTATGCGGAGTTTAATAAAACAATCTCCTAATAAATTATTTCTTAAACGAAGTGCCAAATTAAGGAAACGGAGGGAGTAGAAATTACACGGATGAGAAGGTCAAGGGCTTTTCTGAAACTAGTCTCAAACGTTGAATATGCAATTGATATCTCTCCGAATTTTAGGGACCTTATTGAATTCGAAAAGATTAACAGTCTCTTCTACTGCAAGGATTAGCACTTGTTCACGTAGGCTCTGATAATATATTAAAATAATTCATTTATATTTTCTCAAACTCCTAAATTTGTAAAGTGATGTTTTAACTTTTAACATGATTTTGAATATGTGTTACAAAGGTCAAATCTTTTTCCGGTAGCATTCAAAAAATTGGTCATAGATTTGATATATATATAAGAAAGCCTTTTTAGGAACATCGAATAAAATTCAAAAGACATGAGAGGTAAATACAACAAGGACGAATAAAAGGAATGAAGATAGCAATTGGAAAAGAAATAACGGAAAAGGGCCAAAATTACCCCTGAACTTTGGAAAATAGTTTATCCATACCCTTCGTTATACTTTTTGAATACCAATTATACTTTTTATACCGTTATCTTATGTCAATTATATCCTTATGTTAACGGTAATAAATCATCGTTAAATTTCTTCAAAATTATTTTTCGCCTCAAATAATTTTTTACCCACTAAAATAACCCAACCCGACCCGATTTTTTTTTTTCCAAATTAAATCGATAATTTTGACCCAACCCAATACCCTCGGCGAAAGAAAAAAAAATTGGGTCGGGTTGGGTTATTTTAGTGGGTAAAAAATTATTTGAGGGAAAAATAATTTTGAAGGCCGGGATGATGCCACGTGCATAGCTTGTTAGACATAAGGGTAAGTCAATTACCCCATAGATAACTAAGCAGATAATCGTCGCTAAAGATAAATCTAAGGGTATGAATGAACTATTTTCCAAAATTCAAGGGTAATTTTGGCCCTTTTCCGAAGAAATAATACTTCAAGCTAGCTTAAATATGTAGTGCAGCTGATTCTGCAAAAGTAAAAATTGAAGTAATTTGATTGACAAATCAAACTTATTTTAAGACATTTTGCGTTTTAGTAAAACAAGTTTTTTTTTTTTTTTTTTTTTAAATAGGGGAGGGGATTACAACGTGGAGATTCAAACTCTCACAAACAAAGTGAAAGTTCGGGTAGCCAGTCAAACTGAGCTACTAGATTCCTATGTAAAATAAGTTGTTCATTACAGTAATCTTTTTAAATATACTTTTGCTAGTTCAATACAATAATGAAGTGCTAATATTCCACCGAAAAAAAAAAGTGTTAATAAAATGAACCTTTAACAAAATCAAATATTGCTATGATGAAGATCGTTAGATATCTTTGTTAAGAAGTGTAAAAGATACGATGAATAAAGCATTAATCGACGTACATGGTTGGGATTTTGAAAAACGAGGAGTGCATTAACAATGCATTAAAGGTTGACAGAATTCACATGCAGACAAAGCTGAGAAACAGACAATTAATAGAGGGCCACGATGGAATTATAATACTTAGTAGGCGTTTGTCCATAAAAACTATATTTTTCACTTTATTTGAAATTTTAGAGTTGGAATTGAAGATGAATTTGTATTTGGTTATAGTTTTTTGCAAAAAATATTTAGTTATTTGAATATATTAAAAGTAAAAAATATGAAAATAAGGTTTTAATTATTTTTCAAATTTCAAATACAACTTTAAATTAATTTTCAAATAAAGTGAAATAATTTTCCAAAAAAAGTGAAAAATTCTCATGGCCAAAAAAGCCCTTAGATTTATGACATAGCAAGAAAGAAAAGGAAATGCAATAGAAATGTTGCTCAACATTCAACACATCAAATCCATATTTTGACGCACGTTCTTCACGACATTTCAGTTAAAAAGCAAAGCAAAAATGATCGCATTACAAATTTTCATTTTTCTTTGTCTATACAAATGATTGGTTAATTATATAAAAAAATAAACTTAGTATATCTAGTGTATGATATGAAAAACAGGGATATTATGGCTGATATTAACTTAGTATATTGGCTTGACATGTAGTACGTAGTTACCCTCTCTGTTTACTTTTATTTGTTCATTTTTTCAAAAATAAATTTTTAATTTTACTTGTCATTTTTAACATATCAAAGACAAGATAATTTTTTTTTATTTTACCTATAATATTAATTACTCACATTAAAGCATTTTTCAAATCCAATAAAAATATGCATTAATTAATATGGGTATATTAATAAATTATATACTTCATTTATTATTTTTTAAATAAATAAAAATTTAAAATCTAATGCTAGTGTCGAATTCAACGAAAAGATTATATTAAAGAAGTTGTAGTGTAACATTTGATCAAAACTAAACGAAGAATTTAATAGCCTTTTGGGACACTTCACCTAACCAGGCAGGCTTAAACCTTGCTGCTCCCTCCAAAACCCCACCTAACACCCACTCCTTACTCCTAGTAGAAGAAAGCAGCTGCTTAAACCCTCTTCACTATACTCTTTCTTCCAATAATGGCATCTGCAAATGCTATCTCCACCGCATCTATCCTTCCTTCTTCCTCTAAACAGGTACTCATCTGTTTCTTGGGATCTTTTTTTTGTTACTCACTCCACTTTAATTTGCTTTCTGCTTTCATTACCTAAGCTTTATAAAAGAGTAAGGGCCCTAAAAGAAAGAAGCTTTTAATCTTGCTCCTAAATCAAGATATGCAATATATCAAAACGACTTTAGTTCTGCCTTTAAATCAAGATATGCGTAATGTATCAAAATGCCTTTAGTTCTTGGTATTTTAAACGTATCACGTGAAAACAGAATTAAAGATTTGTCAAAGAAAAAAGTAAAGAGACATTATTTTTTAAATAGACTGAAAAGGAAGTAAGACAAAAAGATTGAAACGGAGTGAGTATATATTTTTGATCTACTGATCTTTATCTTTTTTGTTGGGATCTGCTTAAAGTTGTGATCTTTATGTGTTTGTTGGTCTATTGGGGTGTTAATGCAGGAGGGTTTGAAGGGAAGAAGGGTGAATCAATTGCAAGGCCAGAAATTCAACAATAAAGGTTCAAAGAGCAGATTAGTAGTAAGGGCAAATGCTAAAGAAATTGCATTTGACCAGAAATCAAGAGCTGCCCTTCAGGCAGGAATTGATAAGCTTGTCGATGTTGTTGGTGTTACTCTTGGTCCTAGAGGTATGTTATCTCTGCTTCATCTTTTTCCCTTCCAGATAAATCAAAGTTTTCCTTTTTATTGTTTATGGATATTGCAAAGTACAGCAGGTTGATGGTAAGAGTAAAGATATTCAAAAGTAAGATAATTGTTTTTGATACAGTGGATTCATATAACCACTAGATTAATTTTGGGGTTTTGATGTAGAATGTCTTTGCTATCAAGGAAGTCATTCTCCATGGTTTTTGGTTAGTGAGTGGAAATTTTTTGCAGAAAAAAGTATATTCAAGATTAATACTTATAGGTAATACTTAGCAAATTGGAGAGTACTTTTATGAAATTTTTAGTACCACATGTCAATTATAATGTCTTAGTGTTAGTTGAAGTTCTTGAGCCGAGGGTCTTTCGGAAACAGCCGTCCTACCTTGGTAGAGTCGTCTCACAGACACTTTACTCTCTCCCCTGTATCCCCACGTTGTGGGATTACACTGGGTTGTTGTTGTTGTAGTGTTAGTTGAAGTTCAGATAATCGTAAGGTGAATGACTTTCACTCATAGGTAAGGCAAGTCATTTTCCCCCTTTTGACGGAAAATGACTTCCTTGTGAAAAACATTTTGCTGGAAAATGATATTCATCTTCATATAAAACATACTCGTAGTTTTTATTGCTTCTTGATGTCTTAAAACCCAATTATGAGTACTCAAGTCCTTTTACTTTTAATTATACCTTGTAGTTGCGCCCTTGGGAACATTAAAACGGGTGCTTTACGGCTTTGCACTGCTCTGTGATACCTTTTTGTTTCCTTTATGGGCTATTTTCTTTCATTTCTTAGCAACAACATACCCAGTATAATCCCACCAGGTGGGGTTCGGGGAGGTTAGAGTGTACGCAAACCTAGGAGGTTGTTTCCGATAGACCCTTGGCTTTCTTTCATTTCTTAGTAAACTATAAATAATTGAGGCAGAAAATAAGCTTGGTTCATATGATTTTAACTCGTGATGACGTGTTTCCTTTCTTATAGGAAGGAATGTGGTTTTAGATGAATATGATACCCCGAAAGTGGTTAATGATGGAGTCACGATTGCTCGCGCCATAGAGCTAGCTGATGCCATGGAAAATGCAGGCGCCACCCTTATCAGAGAGGTTGGTTATTTTCTTCCATGAAGATCATTGTTAATTCTGTCCTGAATCTGTTCAATTGCTCTAAGGACAGACAGGAAGAACAATTGTCATATTTATCTTACTCCTTGATTTGTGTACTGAAAATGCGGAATTTATGGTGAAGGTTGCAAGCCTAACGAATGATTCTGCTGGTGATGGGACAACAACTGCATCAGTTCTTGCCCGGGAAATCATTAAACTTGGTCTTTTAAGTGTTACATCTGGTGCAAATCCAGTCTCTCTGAAGAAGGGCATTGACAAAACTGTAAATGCTTTGATTGCAATGCTAGAAAGGAGGGCTCGGCCTGTTAAAGGTCGTGATGACATCAAAGGTAATTAAGTTTCCTTCTTTTGTTATTGCTAAAATGGCGGGCAATAAGTATTTTACAAATAATTGTCTTCCCACCAGCTATCGCTTCTATCTCTGCTGGAAATGATGATGAAATCGGAACCATGATTGCTGATGCAATTGACAAAGTTGGTCCTGATGGTGTTCTATCAATAGAGTCATCCTCTTCCTTTGAAACAACTGTTCGTGTTGAAGAGGGGATGGAGGTATGCACCTACTTAGACAAGAATGTATTCTCTACTGTTTTTTTCTAGGGATAATTACCTTTTTGGACCACTCTAGAAAATAATAGCCAGCAAATGTATATGTAATGTATATCAAGTACAAACATACATATAATATACATAATCAGTATAGGTTTGGTATATTTTGGCTAGCACCCGTAATTAATTTCGGCCAATGGGCCAAAAATGAAACAATCTCTTTTCTATTTGGCTGGTAGTTCAACTGTAAACAGTTGTAGATCCAAGGTTTAGATGTCGTGGGTTCTGAATTGAGAGTGTGGGTTACGAAATATATATCTAACTATTAAGTAAGACTTGGTTATCACATAATATGTAGGGTTTGAGATGGAAACTGTGGGTTCTGTTGAACCCACGAACCCCCTATGGTTCTGCCACTGCCTGTAATGTATGTTAACCCAAACTTTGCTCCGTTATTTGCAGATTGATAAGGGATATATATCCCCACAATTCATCACCAACCAGGAGAAATTAATCGTTGAATTTGAGTTTGCTAGAGTGTTGATTACAGATCACGAGATTTCAGCAATCAAGGATATTATGCCCCTCTTGGAGAAGGCAACTGAATTACGAGCCCCTCTGCTCATTATTGCTGGAGACGTAAAAGGAGAAGCTTTGGCTACTCTTATTGTGAACAAGCTACGAGGTATATTGAATGTCGCTGCCATCAGAGCACCTGGTTTTGGTCAAAGGAGGAAGGCTCTTCTCCAAGATATTGCCATTGTAACAGGTAGTTGAACTTGCTTGACCTAGTTGTACCACTTCACAAATGTGATAATAGTAGATTGGTTAGAGTAAACTAGTTCCGAACCTGTCTGTGTTTTGTCAGGCATATATTGAAGGCATTTGTCCAATGGAGATGTCATTTAAGAATGTTAGCATCATTCTGATGTGATTAGACGTCTTTAGAATAATCTTAAAAGTAAATAAAGAAAGAGAAAGCATAATCTTGAACTAGATAAATGGAAGAACCATAGTACCTTGTCTTCAAAGAAATGTCTTTCTTTTCCTCTTTTATTTTTCTATTTTGGATGTGTGTTTAAGGAGGAAAGAGGGAGGAAGTTATACCCGATACTGGTGGGATGTTAAACCAATAGAGTACATAGATAATATGTGTAATTTTACTCTCCTTGAATTTATACAATTTTCCAGTCAGCTTATTTAGCAATTCTTTTTTAAGAGAATCTGGTTAGTGCTACTATGTGTGTACCTTACAAGGAAACATTTCCTAAAGTGCTGCTTGTGTATACTTTCAGGAGCGGAGTACCAGGCATCTGATTTGTGTATGGATATTGCGAATACCCCAGTTGAAGCACTAGGTTTTGCTAGAAAGGTGAATATCACCAAGGACTCAACAACCATCCTTGCTGAAAATGTGTTGAAAGACGAGATACAGGCTAGGATTTCTCAGATTAAAAAGGAGTTGGACAATACAGATTCAGCGACTGACTCCGAAAAACTTGCTGAGAGAATTGCTAAGTTGTCTGGAGGCGTTGCTGTCATAAAGGTAGGAGCTGCAACAGAAGCTGAGCTTGAGGACCGCAAGCTTAGAATTGAGGATGCAAAAAATGCAACTTTTGCTGCAATTCAAGAGGGAATTGTACCTGGTGGCGGTGCTGCTTTGGTTCATCTATCAACTTACGTCCCTTCCATTAAGGACAATCTCGAAGATCCTGATGAGAAGTTGGGCGCTGACATTGTGCAAAAGGTAAACAATGTTCAGTTTACTTCTATCAAGAAGTTCTCTCGTTATTTATTTTATTTTGCATGTATTGAAATTGAAGTTGAGTTGTGGGTACCTATTAGATTGTGGAAAAGGTCCAAATATGCCCTTAAGGTATTCGAAATTGGGCAGATATGCCCTTCGTTAATAACTTAGCTCACATATGGCCTTACCGTTCAATAGTTGGTCCAAATGTGCCCTTAATTTAACTGGAGCTCCCAATTAACCTAATTAGCTTATTAATAAGCCAAAGAGTGCCAAATATGCCCTTAAAGTATGCGAAATTGAGCATATGCGCCCTTTGTTAATAGGAAAACATCCAAAGTTAATAGGAAAACATCCAATTAGACATAACTGTACTGAGCACTTACTGCATGTATAGTTGCAGACCGTGTTTTTTTTTTTTTTTTTTTTCCTTTATTCTTTTAGAATTTTCTTGTCTTTTATTATGATTCCTTATTGGACAAAAATCAAGTGCAAAAGGAAAAGTTTGTAACTAGTGAAAGCCTGTTGAACAGTGTGCATTGGGATGAGTCTCTTATCAAAAGAAATAAAGATTTCTAGTTTCTTCTTTCTTTTTAAAATCTTAATTGTGGTTGCAGGCATTAGTAGCTCCAGCATCTTTGATAGCTCAGAATGCTGGGGTTGAAGGGGAAGTAGTAGTGGAGAAGATAAAGGCTAGCAAATGGAAGATGGGTTACAATGCAATGACTGACAAGTATGAGGATTTAGTAGGAGCTGGTGTTATTGATCCAGCAATGGTAACAAGATGTGCTTTGCAGAATGCAGCTTCAGTTGCAGGAATGGTACTCACTACACAAGCGATTGTCGTGGACAAGAAAATGCCTAATGCTGCACCTGCATTCGCTCCTCCTCAAGGACTTCCCATGATGTAATCGATAATTATACAGTAGTAGTCAGGTATTTAGGACAAAGATTATTGTTGATCATGCTTGAAGGACTAAAAGAGAAGGCCATTTTATTTTCAGCTGGCTCTCTAGCTGTAATGTAAGCTCACATAAAAAGTGCATTGGCTTTGGGACTTGCTACAAACTTCTTCCATGGAGGATTAATAAAATTTTCAGTTATTCACGTTCCATTCTATGGAGTATATGAATTGTTTTTTTCTGTGGTTTATTTGTTTGATCATTGCCCAGGACAGGAGAATACAATTAAAGGGAATTGAGAGTTTGGAAAGAAAAGTTTGAATACAGGAGCTTCAAAATTTCAAACTTGATCACGCGTGCAAGTGAATTGTGAAGTGTATAACATTTTGACATGTTTTGCAAACTTGCAGTGATTTTTGTTCTCATTCTTTCTTATAGTCTGTTTGACCAAACTTTTAAAATCAGTTTATTATGAAAAGTACTTTTGGTGAAATGTAGTTCGTGTTTGGTCAATTAATTTAAAAAGCACTTTTGAGGAACAATTAATGTTTCGTCAAGTTTTTAAAAAGTTATTCTATAAGTGTGTTTTTCTCGAAAGTGCTTTTGAGCAAAAATTATTTTTTTAGCTTCTAAAAAATTGCTTTTGTTACTCTCTATAAGCATTTATTTTTTCTCAAAAGCATGACCAAACACTTTACTTTTTTGAAATAAGCACTTATTTTAAAAATGTTTCAGGCAAAACCTATTACTTTATTTAGTGGTTCTTTGCTTATTAGGCACGGACTGGGACTTTGGGACTTTGGAACTTCGGTATGGCAAATTCTTGCGTATGTAAAACAGTCCTCTTCATCCTTTTCCTTTCAAAATGGCACTGGAAGCGGTTTATGCTAGTGCTACTGTGGTATTGAGTTGAATTGTGGACTCATCTATTAATTGGACATGATTGCAAATGATAAATTGGTGTGAGAATACATATTAATTAATATGATTAGGAACGATATTTGCAAAATATATATCATTACAATGGTACGAACATCAGATTGCAAATAAACCTTTATTAGTCAGATGACGTGTTTTTCTCTTCCAGCCTACTTCATTTTTCTAAAAAGGCAATATCTCTATTGGCGGAATCAGCCTCAAAGAGTACGTTTTTACTTTTCATTGTGATATGTTTAAGCCATTACTAGTATATTCAGCAGGAAGGAATCAAAATTTAATACTCCATAGGTTTTACAGCTCAAACGCTGTCACACTCAAATGACAAGTGCTAGTCCAAGGACAAAGTTTGGCACCAAGTACAGCAATCAAATGTAACTTTAATGTGTATCAGCAGTTGCTAACTACTACTAACTTAACCTAAATGCTCTGAACTGAATGACATCAAACACTACCATCTCATGTATGCTGTGCAACTTATAGATGCAAATGATCCAGGATTGCAATTAACTCAGGGATATTCCCTTTGTATTTCTTAAGAGATGCTCGTGCACCTTCAGGATACTTTTGCTGACGAGCTAAGGTGTTACTGATTAGCTGGAAGTACTTGACAAGTGAGGTGGTTCCATGACCAGAGATAGTAAAACTGCTGTTGCTTCACCATCGATTACCAGAGGACCGTCACGTTTGATACATTTTGTTGACAGTTTTGTGCTGGACCACAAAGAGCAATGCAATTAGGAGCTACGAACTATGTAATTTATGTCGATATCAATCATCAGCCAATAGGTACTTACATGTACTTGTTTTTTATTTGTCTTATGCTTATTGCTTGTACCTCAGCGATGATCTCATCTCCTATATAAACAGGCAACTTGAATTGCAAGGTTTGTGAGACATATATAGCTCCTGGCTGGAGAAGTTACCAAACAAAAAGAATTAGAGTTACACTAAGGAATTGTTCAACATAAAACTAGACCTAAATAGCACCTTTTCCATTCAACAATATGGCATATTTAGCTAGTTTAAGAAATATATCATCATATTCAGATTTACACTATATGCACAAAAAGTTTGAATATCAGTTAAGCTCTCTGTGCAGTGTGTAGGTTAACTGATTGTACACTTCTACTTGGCTTTTAAATAACCTGATGGTAGTGTTAAAATCATATGCATCTTATCATTCTATAAAAGTATTGTATCTTGGTTAAGTATTATGAAGTTTTGGTTAGATTAGATACACTAACAGTATATAGTTTAATCACAGCAACAGATTATTTACCATCATTTCCCGATTAATAATCCACTTTTACGATACATGGTTACCTGTAATTGGAATTTTATATACATCTTTACCCTGTCATTGATAAAACTTAAAAGGGACAGGATTTAGGAGTCTAATAAAACTTACAAAATGGGCAGCAATAATCCTGGGAAATAAGGAAGCAACAAGCATCCCATGAACAAGGCAGTCATCAAAACCAGCATTCTTGGCACATTCAGCATCAAAATGCAATGGATTAGCATCCCGTGTCAACTTAGAATAATCAACAACATCAGCATCTGTAAATGTCCTAGCTTGCTTCAAAATGCTTCCTATTTTAAACAAATTCGGGGAAGCGGACGATGACGATGAGAAGAGACGTTTTATAAGCATCTTCTTCAAACTTCAAACAAATTGTCACTCAGGAGGATTGAAATTTATTAATTATGGTAAAGCAGGGAGTACAAATGATAGTAAGTCACAAAATAAGGACTGCGAATGCTGTTAATTGAACCCACTCAAAGATTTAGTTAAATACAAACAGAGAAGGAGCAATTAAAAGGGGATATGAATCTGAGGGCTCTTTGAAACAAATCATCGAACAGATTGTGTGCATTCTGAGGCTTGGAATATCCTTGATTCGCCGTACCAATTGGAAAGCAGCTAGCTAGTCAGAGCATTGTATCCGATTGCAAACTCGGGTTTTGAATTTTTTAGGCTTTTTTGCGCGAAATGTCCTTCAAAAGGGTTGGTCTTTAATTTTTGCGCCTCAAATAAGAAACTCTTTGTTTCGGGTTTGAACTCCCGCTCAGTTAAAAATTAAAAAAAAAAACAAAGCATAAGTTAAGATTAGCAAGGCATAAGTTGGACCTATGCCTTAAGTTGGGTTAAGTTATGCCTTAAGTTGGATTTCAAACTTATGCCTTATGTCTTAAGTTGAGTTTCAAACTCTGCCTTAAGGGGAAAAAAATTACTTTGCTGAAATTTTGCAAACCTCTGCCTTAAGGCTTAATTTTGAGTAGAAGCTTGCCTTAAACTTATGCCTTGCGATTTTTTTTTTTTTTTTTTTTTTTGACTCAGGATTTGGAAAACCTGCGATCTCGATAAGATTTTAAAAAAAATTAAAGACCACCAATTTAAGGGACAAAAATTAAAGACCACCCGCAACGAAGGCCATTCCTACAGATTGCCCTTTTTTAGGACCTGCCTAAGGGTCATTCGCACGAATGCCCTATCTTGGGGTGATATTTAATTTTTGCTCGTCAAGTGGTCTTTAATTTTTGTCCTAAGACAATTTAAGCAACAAAAAAGTGGTCGAAATAATAATAATAATAAAAAAAAATCGATCTACCCTTATTTATGACCTAATTTCGCAAGGTATAGAACCTTTGCCTTGTCCGGCATAAGTTCTATAGGAATTAAGTTTTTCTAAGATAATTAGTTATTTAGTGCTGACCGAATTAGTTATTACACAACATATGCCGGATAATTTAATTCCTGCAGAACTTATGCCGAACAAGACAAATTTTCACTAAACTTATGCCTTGCGATTTTTTATTTTTTTTTTGGGTAAGAAAACAACGAATTCATCACCTCTACTGGGGATCGAACCCAGAATCTATGATTTCATAGACCAGCGAATAAGGGTACTTTGCCCCACAATTTTTCATTAAATGAGAAGCAATGACAAACATTAAAGACCAAAGAATTTGAAGGGCAAAAATCAAAGACCAGTTTGTACGGACAATCTGCACAAAAAAGGCCCGACTAAAAGACTTTGGGCTAAGGCAAATAGCATAGCGGGAGAATAGCCTATATATACATAAGAATAGAGCATATTTACAAAATATAACTGTTATACCCCGTATTTTGCGCGTTCGGGTAGTTTGGGATAATTGCAACAAGTTAAGGACAATGCTATGAATTGATCTTGTTTGACACATAAGTTGGTTAGAAAATTTCTGACGTGGAAATATCGAAAAGCAAGGGCAAAACCGGAATTTCAAAAAAAATTAGTTTCATGAAAATTTCCAAAAGTGTGGACTAAAATGAAAAAAAAAAAAAAAAAAAAAAGGAAAAGAAAAAATCCTCAAAGTGGCCGGCCATAGTGGGCCCCACTTGAGGGATTTAAATAAATCACATGCTTCATTTCGCTTAAGATGATTCAAGAAAAATCGAGAAAGAAGAAAGAAAGAAAGAAGGAGAAAAGAAAAAAAAAACGGTCTATTCTACCATGGCAAGGGAATTTGTCCCCATGAAATCTCCTCCCAAAAATTATTTTCTTGTTGTATTCCTACTAATTCAAGGGGCCCCTACAACGTGGTATAATTATTTCAAGATAAGTCGTTCGTTTCGTCGTTTTGGACAATTTGAGTGAAGAAGTTAGAAGAGAAAGGTAAGAATTCATCCCTTCTATTTATGTTATGAAGGTTTGTTTGTGTTGTGGTATATGGAAATGAGTGTGAAAATAGAAATACGGAAGTTTGCATGGCGGAAGCGCACGTGCAGAAGGGCTTGTATGTCTTAGAGTGTAGTGTGATTATGTTGAATTTTATGTTGTATTATAGTTGTGGTCATTGTGAAATTTGTATTGAAAGTGAAAGGTGGATGAAAATTTGATAAGATTGGAATTTGGCCT